>NC_092814.1:220062800-220070300 GCF_023375885.2 Dermacentor andersoni | reverse complement strand
AGGGGGGGGGGGGGGCAGCCCCCGCCCCCGAATTTATGCGGAATACCCCCCCCCCCCCCCACTCCACCGCCTACGCCACTACTCTTCACACACATTCCTAATGCACCGCCAAGTTAATCGTGAGACTTTACAGCTATTCAGCGATCACTATTTTGCTGCCTTTGTCCCTCCTTTTGGATGGTGGTAGTTATCGGCATCTCCTGGGGTGTGAAAGCCAGTTTTCTCATCGATTCGGTGCCCGCGCGATTAACTCGTGATGCGTTCGGTTGTCACCATCTATTCAACGGTCACGCGCATCGCTTTTGCTTCGTTAGTTCAACCTGACTTGTTTAGACTTATCCAGGCACCAGGAAAAGGATTCGACTCATAGTCAGCTGGTTTGTATTCTCGTGGAACGAGTTGCGGCCGGAAAAAAGCGCCAGATGCGTTTAACTTTTCATTCTGCTTCATTATTTCCCCGAGTGACGGCTCGCCGCGACGATGGCAGATCCTCAGAACCATATACCCGCGATATGGGTTAGATAAGGTGGAAAATAAAATAATGCGAAACAGTGTCCATCATCAAACCCTGCAATAACCCTTAAACTAATATGACTGCCACCCGTTACCTCGTCTGCCTTTTTCCCTAATTGTACAGCACTTTTCGTGCAAAATTGGCAACTACAAACAAGAGTTGCAAGGAGTTGATAAAGTAAGCGATCTACTAAGGAAGAAAGCCAAGGCAACAGCCAAACAGGAAGAAAAAGCAAAAATTAACAAATTTAACCGTTGTTTGTGAACATATTTATGGATCAACATATTTTTATTTAAAAAAAAAGGAAGTAGAGAAAACGCCACCGGAAGCGGAGAACAATTCCGTGTGCTTTGAATCACGCTTTCACAATTATCAGTGGAGCCACCTGATGTAGCCAGTTCTCTGCTGTGCTAATGTGAGTGTTTTTCAGACCTTCCGCGGTGGGCGCCGTACGTTTAGAGCCACAGCGTCCTGCGCTCTACGCGGTTGTACGCGACTGGCGGCCACGCCTCGTTACGCAACTTTCCAAATAAAAAAAAAAAACGAGTCGGTTTTTGCATTTAGCTTTGTAGAGCAGTAAACGAGGGATCCAAAAAACTGCGATTGTTCCTCAAATATATATTTCTCTATAATTCTTGCACAGCTAATTCAAAAAAGCGCTACTAGAAATCTTTATTTTACACTTCCGCTTGTTTACTTATTCATGGCAGTGTTCTTCCGGCGCTTCTTTCCTGCGCGAGTCCATTTGATGTGGTTCCTTGTTTGTCAGCTGAAGGAGAGGTGCATCTAACAGGTGTACCTGTGAGATACACCTTATTTCATTTCTCTTTTGCCCGTTTACGCGTGCTTATGGCGCATGGCGGGCATTATTCACATTTGTACTAGTAAAGGTACCCCCCCCCCCTCATTTGTATAGAAAAGTTACCTTCGATTGGGCCAAGGTAACCCCGAAAAAAAAATCATGGGTACGTGCCTGGCACAGAACATCGGAAGGCTCGCCTGCTGCTGCTTGCGGCGAAATTTAGAATGCCGATAGCGTCAGGATTGCTGTGGTCACTGAAGGCATCGCCAAGGTTGTGCTTGTGGCATCGCCGTGCCTGCGACAGTGGAATGCCTGTGGGAGAACCTCTGAATCGGTGATGAGTGAGGTGTCCCCAAATGTAAAGCGGATAGCTTGCGACAAGGTCCAAGGAAGGAGAGCGGTGGGCCGTAGAGTAGCGGAAAGCGCTCGCGTTGGACCCAGTCCATTCCTTGAAAAGAGTCGTGGCGCAGCTACCTTTGAGATGGGGAGAAAGCTCACGGACCGAGTAGAGGTTGGTTGATGGGAACGGCGCGTGCTGACGATCGGCAAGGGTGTACGCAGGCGATGTGGGCCGACAAGACGCAGAACTGCGCGACGGTTCAAATTGCGCGAGCTGTTATTGACTGGGCGTTCGAGTTGAAGTAGTGAGCAAGGACGGCTGCCCGCAAGCTCGTGTAGATGTCGGGACACAGGGATGACAGACGGAGCCTGGAACGCAGCCGGAACTTGGAACCTTGTTGAGAAGGAAGTTGCTGTCCAGATGGATGAACCAGATGTCCCGCATGGTGATGTAGAATTCCTGGACACCCTACAACCATGGGACGTCTGCCGGACCACGTGAGGCCACGTCACTCGCCTTGGTAGAGTCGGTACGCTGACGCTGGCATGGCTGGGCTCGGTCGTCTGGGTGACGAATTTGTACGAAGGCTGCTGCGTTCGGTCGTCCGGGTCGCCAATGTATTGGAGGCGGCGCGAAGAGGCAGCGCTGCCTCTAACCATGGCGCCGCCGTGGCCACGGTTTATTTAGGCCGGCCATCCATGGTGCAGCAGGATGTCGGGGGCGGTTGACACCGCGGCCGCTCAGGTCGAGAGCGCTAGCGTGTTCGATCCTCACGCTACCTGCACCTGAGCTCATCTTGTTATGCGCCTGCTTTGGAAGCAATAGTCCAGACGCTACAGGGCGAATGCAAAAACGCCTGTGTCCCGTGCATTGGGGTTAACTTAAGGAACCCTAGGTGGCCGAAGTTATGCCGGAGTGCCCCTCTACGGCGTGCCTCACAATCATTTCGTGGACTTGGCACGTTAAACCCCAGAATATGATTTTAACTTTTTTTCGATGCTTGGCATCCCATTCTATAAGTTGCCTGCGATGTTGCCGAACCGTTTTGTAATCAGATTGCATGCTTGACACGAATAGTGTTGCGCATTCTAAAACGTGCGCGTGCACAAGCGATCAGGCGTGAACATTTCGTGAGTCAAGTATAAATAGCCGATGCCTTTGACCCGCAGATTTCGACGAACGCCTGCTGTGCTCGCTGCTATCACTGAGCTTTGAGTGCCACTGGCATTTTCAGAGGACAAGTTCGCCAAATAACGAGTTATTTGCGTCACTCACAGTTTTACTATTGTGTTGCTACTACTACAACCTGACAGTATAGTTTGTCTATAGCGAATTAATAGAAACGTTGAAGCACATGGACATAGTGCAAGCAAATGGTTTCTGCAAAAATCAGCGATGCGGAGGGCGTTTTATGAAAGAAAATATTCTCATGCGCCCGAAAGTAGGGCGAAGCTAGGAAGAAAAATACACGTTACTCAATACCCGTAACGGCCGCTCAAGAGAAAACTCACACGGGGACTTCGTAATGGAAGAAGAACCTTTCCTTTTTTATGAAGCATACATGTGGGCTTGCTTTGTAGCTCCATGCTACAAGCGTGATTTTAATAAACTTTCCTCCGCCCTTGACTTACTTGCATAACACGCAGTTCAGCCTAGACGTAGCGACAGAAGCCCTGCTTCGATGACTAGCGTTATGCGGGGCGCACAGTGCAGATTTTCCTAAAAACGGTGTCGCATTACAATGTGCGGCTTTGTGCCCGCTAGTCACCGTTAATGATAAAGCAGAAAGTGACATTTGACCCATATACACTCCTTATATTTCACCAGCAAGACTTCTCCATTTGGTGGTCTCGGTTGGAGCGCCATGCATGCATTAGCGCTGCGCTTCTGGCGGCGATATCTCCTGTCATTTGTTAGCGCGCACGTGGGGTTGCTAAAGTGCGGCCCCTATGTCAGGGCCATCTTCTGGATCGACTTCCTCCCGGATATCCTTTTGAAAGTGCACCCACCGAACCGAAGCTCACGTAAATGAAGGAAACGGTGGGCAGGCGTATTTTCCACCGAGGTGATTGTCAGGTATAGCGTAAAGCATGCAAAAGGATGGGTACGTGGGCCAGTTGGTAACGCATATTAACAAAAACGTAGAGCGCAAGAAAGACGTAGAGAGACGAAAGACGTAGAAAAAGAAACGCACACCACACGCGCTCACTCACAATTGCTGTTTAATGCACGTCAAGATGAGGCATAAGAACAGCATGTATCTAAGGCACGTGTGAATATCGATTAATAAAATTGAATTATTTCTCATGTAGTAATAAGGATGGTTGGCTTACACACAGCGCGGCAATTTTGATGATATGATAGGCTTCCGAGATTTCTCGTGTGCTTTGGTTAGTGTGACAGAACAAAATGACAGTTTTCGAAGATGGGTTTACACAGACATGATTTACAATGTAAGGCGAGATGAGAGGATGGCGCCCCATTTAATGAATTTCTATGTTCTCTTAGGCGTGTGTTGACACATCTGCCTGTTTGGCCAATGTACATATAACCACAGCTTAGGGGAATTCTGTATACTACTCCTGATACACAATCGACAAAACTATTAACATCTTTCTGGCTGCATCCTCTATCATCCACTAGCGTGGTCTGTGTCCTTGTGTGCACACTGGAGAATATGCGAATAAGCGTGTGGGGTGCAGAAAATGCCACCCGAACACCATAACGCTTTGCCACATTTTTTAGGCTGTGTGAAATTTTATATACGTAGGGGGTTTAACTGCCAATTTTTCGTTTCCATCATTTTGAACAGAAGGGTGCCGTGGTTATACCAACGCGAGGAATGACACTGCGGTTCAAGACATTGCATGCACGACTTCAACGGCGGCAGAACTAACGGCCCTGCTTCGAGCACTGGAATTCATTGATTCTGAAAGACCTAGAAAATGGGCTGTGTTCTGTGATTCAAAACCGGCATTACAGTGCACGCAGTCAGTTCTCCGACACGGATGCCATGACCAATTGACATACGAAATCGCGAAACTTTACCATCACGTCCAACGAAAAGGTCACGAGGTCGTTTTTCAATGGGCATCTGGCCATTCTGGAATCAGTGGCAATGATTCCGCCGATAACGCTGCTCGCACAGCACATCAAGAAGAGCACGGCGTTCCAATTCCGCTTTCGAGGACAGATGCCGCAAGGCAGCTTCGACACCTGGCACGCAGTCTCACACTGACCGAGTGGAACTCGCCAAACTTACGACTTACACGACTGCATCGACTAAACCCCTCCCTGCAACTCCGACCTCCACTAGGACTCCCTCGACGTGAAGCTACGCTTCTCTGTCGCCTTTGGTTAGGAGTTGCCTTCACAAGGCATACTCTACATTAATTGGAGTGACTGACAGTGCAGCATGCGAGGTGTGTGGCACCAAAGAAAACATCAGCCACCTGCTGTGCCACTGTCCACAATACGCCTGAGAGAGACAAGAACTTGCCAAAGCTTTCCAAAAATTGGACAATCAGTCGCTTTCTGTACAGGTGCTGCTGGAACACCGCCCCCATCGCCCGTCGGCCCACTAAGCGGTGAAGGCACTTTTGTGCTTCTTAAGGACGACGGCCTTGTGCGACTATCTGTGACTATTAATGCAGTTTCTGTAAGACCACACACGCCAGCGAACTTACCGCAATTTCGTTCTTTCATTCCCTCCTCTCTCTCCCTGTTATCTTTGTTTTCCCCCTTTCCCATTCCCCCGGTGTAGGGTAGCCAACCGGACGTTATTCTGGTTAACCTCCCTGCCTTCTGCTTATCTCCTTCCCTCCCCTCCCTTGAACAGAAGGACGAGGGGCGCATTTTTCTTGTTTTGCAATGCGCACGAGCTTTACACGAACTGATTTGCCTGTAGGAATAGATGTGGCGTCTCGGTTGAGTCATTTTTGGAAATTTTGACCTTCTACTTAAAATCTACCTACGTGATTTGTCACGGAAATCTATATATGCACAAATCAGGTGTTTGTATAGGTTCTTGCGTGGCGCCAATATTAAGTTCTATTTTTCTTCGCGCTGTATATAGTGCTGTAAACGCCAAGCTTCAAGAGGGTCTAGCAGTCTTCAGATATGTGGACGATTAGTTGGTTTTTATTGGCCGATAAAGTGCGTCACAGAGAATGGAAGAGATTGTCGATTGCTTTCAAAAAGAAGGCATGGGTCTAAAATTCACCTCCGAGCGGCAGAGCAATAATAGATTACAGTTTCTTGACTTGTGCATAAATTTTGGTTCGGATCATGTTTGCTGGCACTACAATCCAAGATCTGCAAAACCTATTTTAGATTTCGCATCGGGCCACTCAAAATTGTTAAGCGTGGAATTGTTCTGTCGTGCTTACGCGCGGCCTTGGAAAAAAACTTGCGTGCACAAGTTGTGCACGAGTTTTCGAATGCAAGTAGAACGCCTTAAAGACGTGGGTTACCCTATGTACCTCATTACATCAGTTCGTGAAAAGCTCGTGTGCATTGCAAAGCAAGAAAAATGCGGCCCTCGTCCTTCTGTTCAAAATGATGGAAACGAAAAATTGGCAGTTATGCCCTACGTATATAAAATTTCACACGGCCTAAAAAATGTGGCAAAGCGTTATGGTGTTCTAGTGGCATTTTCTGCACCCTACACGCTTAGTCGCACTTGCTCCAGTGTGCCCAGAAGGCCACAGGCCACGTTCGTGGGTGATAAAAGATGCAGCCAGAAAGATAATGGTTTTGCCGATTGTGCACCAGGAGTAGTATACAGAATTCTCCTAAGCTGTGGTCATACGTACATTGGCGAAACAAGCAAATGTGTCAAAATACGCCTAAGAGGACACAGAAATTCATTAAAAGACGCGCCATCCTCTCATCTCACCTTACATTGTAAATCATGTCTGTGTAAACCCATCTTCCAAAACACAGTCATTTTGTTCTGTCACCCTAATCAAACCACACGAGAAATCTCGGAAGCCTATCATATCATCACAATTGCCGCGCTGTATTTAAGCCAACCATCCTTATTACTACATGAGAAATAATTCAATTTTATTAATCGATATTCACACGTGCCTTAGATGCATGCTGTTTTTATACCTCACCTTGACATGCGCGAAGCGTCCATTATCTACATATGTGTTTTTCCATACGTGCATTAAACATCAGTTGTGAGTGAGCGCGTGTGCTGTGTGTTTCTTTTTCTACGTATTTCGTGTCTTTAGCGCTCTAAGTTTTTATTAATAGGTACAGGGCATAGTCGTAGACCACACGATGGAATATCGAGATGGCTGAGAAGGTGGGGAGCGAAAACCGTAGAGTTTCGTATACAGTTACTAAGAGGGAAAGTGGCGCTGCGGTGATGTCGCACGCGTGGGAGTGCGGGGAAGTTCGGGCTTCGGACTCGCATCTTTTCTCAGTGAAGCAGGACACCTTCAAGACGCGCCCGGAGAATAATTTTCCTTGGCAAAACATTTTCTTGGGCGAATTGGTCCATAACAAAACTGTATATATGATACCCGAAAAGAGGAAGACGTCGTGGACATGACGGACGCTAATGCGAAAAGCATTCTGGCAAATAGTGGCGTCTATCGCGATGGCTGAGCCTCTACTGAAACTGCTTGTGACAGACAGACAGACAGACAGACAGACAGACAGACAGACACAGACAGACAGACAGACAGACAGACAGACAGACAGACAGACAGACAGACAGACAGACAGACAGACAGACGGACGGACGGACGGACGGACGGACGGACGGACGGACGGACGGACGGACAGACAGACAGACAGACAGACAGACAGACGGACAGACAGACAGACAGA